>NW_026637951.1:0-3355 GCF_028554395.1 Pezoporus wallicus | reverse complement strand
TCACATGTGCATGCTCCTGCACGCTCTGGCACGCTTCTCCAGGTCCTTGCTGCTTGCGTGTGCAAGCTCCTGCGTGTCCTTGCTCACACGTGTGTGTTTATACATGCTCTGGCACGCTTCTCCAGGTCCTTGCTTGTGCGGGCACATTCTGCCGCGCTCTTGCATGGCTTTGCTCATACATACATGCCCTTACGCACTCGAGCACGCTTCTACACATCTTTGCTCCCTTGTGTATTCTCTGGCATGCTTTTCCATGTCCTTGTTCCCATGTGCACACTCTGGCACACTCTTGCATGTCCTTGCTCACTTGTGCACGCTCTAGCACACTCCTGCGTGTCCTTGCTCACTTGTGCATGCTCTGGCATGCTTTTCCATGTCCTTGCTCCCATGACCATGCTCTAGCACACTCTTGCATGTCCTTGCTCACTTGTGCATGCTCTGGCATGCTTTTCCATGTCCTTGCTCCCATGACCATGCTCTAGCACACTCTTGCATGTCCTTGCTCACTTGTGCATGCTCTGGCATGCTTTTCCATGTCCTTGCTCCCATGCACACGCTCTGGCACACTCCTGCATGTCCCTGCTCACACGTGCCCCCTCCTCCCCTGCTCCCCCCCATGCCCACGCTCTATCACACTCACCCACATCCCTGCTCCCCGTCCAACCCCAGCCCGGCCCCGGAGCCAAATCCCTGCCTGCGGGGCCACGATTACGGCGCGGAGCCGGGCCCGGCCCAGCGCTGCCGGCACCGATAACGCCCCGTGCCGGTGCCCCGGGGGGTCCGGGGACACCCATGGCCGGGCTTGGGGGGGGGATCCCGGCCGGGTGCTGCCTCCTGCTCCCCTGTGGGGCCCCAGCGGCACCCCCCCCCCTCCCGCCCCACCGCCAGCTGCTCAGAGGCATTTATAGACACCAACCGAGTCCCGACCGGGTCTCAAATGTCCCCGGGGCGGGGGGACCGGCACCGGCAGCTGTCACCCGCTCTGTGCCACCGGTGATGGTGGTGACCCCTCAACAGCAGCCGTGTCCATGGGGGTACCTGGGATGTGGCACTGGGGGTGACTGTCACCTGCTCTGTGCCACCGGTGATGGTGGTGACCCCTCAACAGCAGCCGTGCCCATGGGGGTACCAGGGCTGTGGTACTGGGTGTGTCACCTGCTCTGTGCCACTGGTGATGGTGGTGACCCCTGCCCATGGGGCAGTGATGCATCCGTGTCCCCGCTGGGGTACCACGGGGGGTGATGTGTCACCTGCTCTGTGCCACTGGTGATGGTGGTGACCCCTCCATGGTGCAGTGATGGATGGGTGCAAGAGCACCCATGTCCTTGGGGGTACCCAGGGGTGAGGGGACACCAATGGGGAGCTGGGTTGGGGGCCATTGTCACCCGCTTCATGGCACCGGTGCCAGTGAACCCCCTCCATAGTGCAGTGCTGGGATGGGTGCGACAGCACCCACGTCCCTGGGGTACCCAGGGGTGAGGGGATACCCATGGGGACCTGGCCTATGGTGCTGGGTGTGATTGTCACCACCTTGTGCCACCGGTGATTGTGAACTCCCTCCCTAGCACTGGTGTTGGGGTGCAATCGGCACCCATGTGCTTGGGGGTACCAGGAGTGACGGGACACCCATGGGGGTCTGGGCTGGGGCACTGGGTGTGATTGTCACCCACTTTGTGCCACCAGTGCTGGGGAACTGCTTTCAGGGCACAGTGCTGGTGTGCGAGCAGCGCCCATGTCCCTGGGGTACCCGAGGGTGAGGGGACACCCATGGGGACCCGGGTTGGGATGGATGCTGGGTGCCCTTGTCACCCACTTTGTGCCACCCCCTCCATAGCTCAGTGTCAGGATGGGTGCAACACCTATGTCCCTGGGGTACCCAAGGGTGAGGGGACACCCATGAGGATCCAGTTTGGGATGCTGGGTTCCCTTGTCACCCACTTTGTGCCACCTCCTCCGTGGTGCAGTGTCAGGATGGGTGCACCAGCACCCATGTCCCCGGGGCACCCAAGGATGAGGGGACATCCACAGGGACCCGGGTTGGGATGGATGCTGGGTGCCCTTGTCACCCACTTTGTGCCACCACCTCCATAGCTCAGTGTCAGGGTGGGTGCAACAGCACCCATGTCCCTGGGGCACCCAAGGATGAGGGGACACCCACGAGGACCTGGGTTGGGATGCTGGGTGCTCTTGTCACCCACTTTGTGCCACCACCTCCATAGCTCAGTGTCAGGATGGGTGCAACAGCACCCATGTCCCCGGGGCACCCAAGGATGAAGAGACACCCACAGGGACCCGGGTTGGGAT
This sequence comes from Pezoporus wallicus, assembly GCF_028554395.1. Classification (NCBI taxonomy): domain Eukaryota; kingdom Metazoa; phylum Chordata; class Aves; order Psittaciformes; family Psittacidae; genus Pezoporus; species Pezoporus wallicus. The sequence continues at coordinate 1,051 of NW_026637951.1, read as the reverse complement.
GGATGCTGGGTGCCCTTGTCACCCACTTTGTGCCACCTCCTCCATAGCTCAGTGTCAGGGTGGGTGCAACAGCACCCATGTCCCCGGGGCACCCAAGGATGAAGAGACACCCACAGGGACCCGGGTTGGGATGGATGCTGGGTGTGCCATCATTGCTCCCCCGAGCCCCTCAGCGCCCAGGTGCCCCCAACACCTCTACGGGGCCGCGGTTAAATCCCTTTGAGCAGCTTAAGCGGCGGCTAAGCCCCAAATCCCCGCGAGCCGGCGGCGAGGCCGGCGGTGATGGCCCCAGCTCCAACTCTGTGCCAGGGGCCTCTCACTTGACAGCCGACAACCCCCCGGCCGGGGCCCCGAGAGGGACCATGACGTCGGCGACCGACACGAGTGCAGCAGCAGCCTACGGCCGCATCAACGTGCGCTGGGGCCGCCTCCGATGATGAGCTGGACAACGACAACAGCTCCGCGCGCCTCTTGAGCGCTCGCATCAAGGCCTGGCAGGTCCGTGACCAGGGTCCCCTCTGGGTCCTGCTCGGCTTGGCCCCCGCTGCCCTTGCCCACCGCCTCCGTTCCCCTTTGCAGACGAGAGGAGGCCGTGCAGAAGAAAACCTTCACCAAGTGGGTGAACTCGCACTTGGCTCGGGTGACCTGCCGCATCTCGGACCTCTACATGGACCTCCGGGACGGCAGTGCTCATCAAGCTGCTGGAGGTGCTGTCGGGAGAGCTTCTGGTAGGAATCTTACGCAGATGGAGACCCCAGGATCCATCACATCGCATCTCATCGCATCCCATCGCATCCCATCGCATCCCATCACATCGCATCCCATCCCATCCCATCCCATCCCATCTCATCCCATCCCATCCCATCCCATCCCATCGCATCCCATCCCATCCCATCCCATCTCATCCCATCCCATCTCATCCCATCCCATCTCATCCCATCCCATCCCATCTCATCCCATCCCATCCCATCCCATTCCATTGCATCCCATCCCATTGCATCCCATCCCATCCCATCCCATCTCATCCCATCCCATCCCATCTCATCCCATC
>NW_026637950.1:0-338 GCF_028554395.1 Pezoporus wallicus | reverse complement strand
ATGCTGCCTCTCACATGCTTGATGGCATGTTGAATTTCACTCTTCTTCAGGGACTGTATTGATAGGGCAAGGGGTGATGGGTTTGTACTGAAACAGAGAAATTCAGGTTGGAGATAAGGAAGAAATTCTTCCCTGTGAGGGTGCTGAGGTGCTGGCACAGGGTGCCCAGAGAAGCTGTGGCTGCCCCATCCCTGGCAGTGTTCAAGGCCAGGTTGGACACAGGGGCTTGGAACAAGCTGCTCTAGTGGAAGGTGTGCCTGCCAGTGGCAGTGGGTTTGGGCTGTGTGAGCTTTAATTTCCCTTCAACCCAAACTGTTCTATGATAACCCATGGTCTGA
>NW_026637949.1:0-335 GCF_028554395.1 Pezoporus wallicus | reverse complement strand
AGGAGACATGGAAGAGTCATAGAGGATTCATAGATGAGTCATAGTGGAGTCAGAGGATTCATAGAAGAGTCACAGATGGGTCATAGAGGGGTCATAGTGGAGTCATAGAAGTGTCATGGAGGGTTCATAGAGGATTCATAGTGGAGTCATAGAGAGGTCATAGAGGGGTTGTAATGGGGCCATAGTGGAGTCATAGGGGTTCATAGAAGCGTCTCAGAGGGGTCGTAAAGGGCTCATAGAGGCGTCTTAGAGCTGTCATAGAGGAGTCATAGAGGAGTCATAGAGAGTAATAGTGGAGTCTTCGAGGAGTCTTAGAGAGTAATAGTGTCATTGAT
>NW_026637948.1:0-3381 GCF_028554395.1 Pezoporus wallicus | reverse complement strand
AGTGAATGAGCAATATATCCTGTTATGACAGCCTGTGAAGTGCATCAAATGCCGGAGGATGTTTATTAACAAATTAGGAAAAACTGGAATTTTTTAATGTGATAATAAAAGAATATAAAAGAATAGCTTGGAGACAAAGTGTGAAGAAGAAATGTTAGATTTTTCAGGAATCCTGAGCATATTCCTTTTCACTTTAATTGTCATGATAAGTAATGTGTCTGGTTTTATCACAGCTGAATAAAAATCCTGTGGTGATGGGGAATTTTATTTATAATGGGTACTTTACTTCCTAAGCCACAGTATCAATATATGAGTGGTTCCGTTTGCATAATATTTTATGAGTGTCTGATTAAGCTTTATTAAGCCTATTTCATTAGGTTTAATACATCTGCAGTGTTGGTTATGCTTCTGAATTTATTGTTGCTATGGCTATCCTCATTTGTCACGCGAGATCTATTTCATTTGCTGTTAATGTTGGCAAACAAATACATGTATTTTTAAACCGTGTGTGGACCCTGATACTAAATGACCCGTGTCAAGACAGAAGTTAATACTTCATCACTACAATGTAGGATCATAGAAATTGTTAGGGTTGGAAAGGACCTTAAGATCATCTAGTTCCAACCCCCTGCCATGGGGCAGTGGGACACCCCACACTAAACCGTGTCACCCGAGGCTCTGTCCAACCCAGCCTTGAACACTTCCAGGGATGGAGCCTTCACAGCTTCCTTGGGCAGCCCATTCCAGTGCCTCACCACCCTAACAGGAAAGAACTTCCTCCTTATATCCAATCTATACTTCCCCTGTTTAAGTTTTAACCCGTTACCCCTTGTCCTATCACTACAGTCCCTAATGAAGAGTCCCTCCCCAGCATCCCTGTAGGCCTCTTTCAGATACTGGAAGGCTGCTCTGAGGTCTCCACGCAGCCTTCTCTTCTCCAGGCTGAACAGCCCCAACTTCCTCAGCCTGTCTTCATGTGGGTGGTGCTCCAGTCCCCTGATCATCCTCCTGGCCCTCCTCTGGGTTTGTTCCAGCAGTTCTATGACCTTTTTTTGTTGAGGACACCAGGACTGTACACAGTACTCCAAGTGAGGTCTCACAAGAGCAGAGTAGAGGGGCAGGATCACCTCCTTCGACCTGCTGGTCACGCTCCTTTTGATGCAGCCCAGGATACGGTTGGCTTTCTGGGCTGCAAGCGCACACTAAAGCCGGCTCATGTTCATTTTCTCATTGACTAACACCCCTAAGTCCTTCTCTGCAGGGCTGCTCTGAATCTCTTCTTTGCCCGACCTGTAGCTGTGCCTGGGATTGCTCCCACCCAGGTGTAGGACCTTGCACTTGGCATGGTTAAACTTCATGAGGTTGGCATCAGCCCACCTCACAAGCATGTCAAGGTCCCTCTGGATGGCATTCCTTCCCTCCAGCGTATCAACCGAACCACACAGCTTGGTGTCATCAGCAAACTTGCTGAGGGCGCGCTCAATCCCACTGTCCATGTCAGCGAGAAAGATGTTAACAAGACCGGTCCCAACACCAATCCCTGAGGGACACCACTCGTTACTGTTCTCCAGCTGGACATCTCTAAAATTATCTTCTGTACTGTGACAGCTTACAGTTGTTGACTTGGACTTTCCTTTGTTTCTTTGTATAAGCATGGCTGACATGCTAAAGCTCACTAAAGTGTCATGTGATGTCCAGTTTGTATATGAAACCAGGCTTGTGTGTCTTTATGACATCTGTTGGGTTTTGTCTGTAAGAGATTGTAAATCAATTTAAAATTAAATGAAAATTAAATCGTAGCATGAGGTATGCAATCCATCTTAAATATAAATTGAAGATGTTTTAATAACAAATATCTATTATAATTAGATCTGGGAGATTATTCAGGAGATGTTCAGGTGCATTAATGAAAGTGGGTTTCTGGGGAAATGGGCAGATACGAAAATGAGACTTATTAAACAAGCTAAGTCCCCGGACAGCATCTCACTCAGCATGACCACTAATTCGTCGGCTGAGATATAATTGACAGTCAAGGATTCTTCATCTGTTGTAAAGTGATGCTCTTCTGTTTGACCATGAGTTTGGACAATATTACCAGTAGTGATAAACTCCAAAAGTGCACAAGTGAGTGTCCTGGGTTCAGCAGTAGCAGTCATGTTTTTTTTTCCTTCAGTGTCAGCTTTATAACACAAAGGAAAAAAAACATGACTGCTACTGCTGAACCCAGGACAGTGAGAAAAAAAAAAAATCTAGTATAAATTTTGGATGAAAGGCAACTGAAACTAAATGCAGTGATGCAGTGTTTCTAAAGCTAATCTGTAGAATAAATAGTGGGGATGAGGAACGCAGGTAAAGCTTGTACCCCTCAGATGACACCACAGCCATGTGAAGAGTGAAACCTCTCTAGAGTTCTGTATTAGGCTTCAGGACACTGTCTGGTGTATAGACCAAAAGCTTCAAAATTCCACCAGTTTCTCTGCAGTTTTATCAATAGGTGCAATACGGTCTTGTTCTTGTTTAAAACCTTATTGTACCACAACCTTCCAAAAGGGTGTACTGAGCCTGCACAGTAGAACCAGTGCTAAAAAGTTCAGCAAGTATGATGCTAACAGTGTGTCTAATTAAGATTTAATACTTGTGCTGATCACAACAACACGCGCCACAAGATAAGATTTACATGTTTTGGGATTATTTTCCATTTTTAGATGTGGCAGACCAAAGATAGAAAAGCAGTAGTAGAATAGTGATATCCTCAAGCATGCTTCTGGAAGTTGCAATAAGCCTGAGTTTAGTATTCTCTTCCTGCTATGGAGCTGTTGATGTTGTAATCTAAGGTTGATCCTAATGCTCTCAGGGAGTTGGTTTGTTGCATGCAGTACTCTTCTCTGCTCCTCAGAAGCAAAGAAAGTTTGCAGTAAAACTGAGAAGCTGTTACTATCAGCAAAAAGCCCAGTATAAGCATTACAGAGCACCTAAGGAACATTTAATGGCTTGTGAAGTGTAAGCTTTGCATTATTTTAAAGGAGGATGGAGAAATTAATTTAATTGGTGCAATCTTTCATTTAGAGTTAAGATTAATAGGCAATTTCTTCTCACTATAAATGTATGTTATTTACTGGGTTTGTGTTTCCACTGTTTTCCTTATATCATCTGATCTTACTGAGGAGGAACTAAATTGAAATTCTGTCTACTTAGCTCAGATTTCTCTGTCATATTTATTAGAAAGTATATATTATTAGAATTATAAAAGACTGAAGAGTGGGCAGGCTAATTAAAAGCCCACTTTATGTTTTTTGTTTAATCAGTAACAAAGAATTAGGTAAATTTCTTATATGCCTTGGTTGCAAAAGTAGCACCATAGAAAATCTTGTATTTCATAAA
>NW_026637947.1:0-3345 GCF_028554395.1 Pezoporus wallicus | reverse complement strand
CCCCATATCCCCTTATCCCGCCCCATATCCCCTTATCCCGCCCCATATCCCATTATCCCATTATCCCACTCCGTATCCCCTATTCCCGCCCCATATCCCCGGTTTCCCCCCGCAAATCCCATAGCCCGCCCCATATCCCCCCCCCCCCCCCCCCATATCCCCCTATTCCCGCCCCATATCCCCCTATTCCCGCCCCATATCCCCCGATTCCCGCCCCAATCATCCCATCGCTCCATCACCTCCGCATCCCGACGCCATCGGGACCAGGTAAAGGGGCAGAGCAATGTGGGGCGGAGGGAGGGGGGGTGGGATCTGTGCCCCATAGCGATGTCATTGGGGGGGGGGGGGGGGGGGGGGGGAGGGGGTCGAATTCCCACTTCCTTTCCCACCGGATCCAGACGCGTTCCTTGCATCCCCCCTCCCAATCCCCCCTTTTCATAGGCCAGAGCCCCATAGCAGCCCCCCATAGCCCCATAGCAGCCCCCCATAGCCCCATAGGACCCCCCATAGCCCCGTAGGAGCCCCCATAGCCCCATAGGAGCCCCCCATAGACCCATAGGGCCCCCCAATAGCCCCATAGGAGCCCCCCATAGCCCCATAGGAGCCCCCCATAGCCCCATAGGAACCCCTCATAGCCCCATAGGAGCCCCCCATAGGAGCCCCATAGCCCCATAGGACACCCCCATAGCCCCATAACCCCCATAGCCCCATAGGACACCCCCATAGCCCCATAGGACCCCCCATAGCCCCATAGACCCCCCATAGCCCCACAGGGCCCCCATAGCCCCGTAGGAGCCCCCCCATAGCCCCATAGGAGCCCCCAATAGCCCCATAGGAACCCCTCATAGCCCCATAGGAGCCCCCCATAGGAGCCTCCCATAGCCCCATAGGACACCCCCATAGCCCCATAGGACCCCCCATAGCCCCATAGGACACCCCCATAGCCCCATAGGTCCCCCCATAGCCCCATAGGACTCCCCATAGCCCCATAGGGCCCCCCATAGCCCCACAGGTCCCCCCCATAGCCCTGTAGGAGCCCCCCATAGCCCCATAGGAGTCCCCAATAGCCCCATAGGAACCCCTCATAGCCCCATAGGAGCCCCCCATAGGAGCCTCCCATAGCCCCATAGGATGCCCCATAGCCCCATAGAAACCCCCCATAGCCCCATTGGAGCCCCCCATAGCCCCATAGGACCCCCTTATAGCCCCATAGGATCCCCCATAGGACCCCCCAATAGCCCCATAGGGCCCCCCATAGCCCCATAGGAGCCCCCCATAGCCCCATTGGACCCCCATAGCCCCATAGGAACCCCCCATAGCCCCATAGGACCCCCCATAGCCCCATAGGACCCCCACATAGCCCCATAGGACCCCCAATAGCCCCATAGCAGCCCCCCATAGCCCCATAGGAGCCCCCCATAGCCCCATAGGGCCCCCCCATAGCCCCATAGGAGCCCCCCCTAGCCCCATTGGACCCCTATATAACCTCATTGGACCTATAGGGGTCCATAACCCCTCGGACCACCCCCCTCATAGCCCCATAGCCTCCATTGGACATCCCTAGACCCCCATTAGAACCCCCATAGCCCCATAGGACACCCCCATAGCCCCACTGGAACCCCTAGACCCCCATAGGACCCCCAATAGCCCCATTGGACCCCCCCATAGCCCCCATTGGACCCCCCTTAGACCCTCATTGAACCCCCTTATACCCACATGGAACCCCCCCCATAACCACAATGGACCCCCCCATAGCCTCATTGGACACCCCAAATCCCCATTGGACCCCCCTATATCCCCATTGGACCCCCCTAGACCCCCATTGAACTCCCTCATATCCCTATTGGACCCCTCTAGACTCCCATTGAACCCCCTTATACCCTCATTGGACCCCCCCATATCCCCATTGAACCCCCCTAGAACCCCACTGGATGCCCCTAGACCCCCATTGAACCCCCTTATACCCCCATTGGACCCCTCCATACCCCCATTGAACCCCCCCATATCCCCATTGGACCCCCCATACCCCCATTGAACCCCCTTATACCCCCCTTGGACCCCCCATACCCCCATTGGACTCCTCCATATCCCCATTGAACCCCCCTAGAACCCCATTGGATGCCCCTAGACCCCCATTGAACCCCCTTATACCCCCATTGGACCCCCCATACCCCCATTGGACCCCCCCACATCCCCATTGAACCCCCCCATACCCCTATTGGACTCCCCTGTAGCCCCATTGAACCCCCCTAGACCCCCATTGAACCCCCTTATACCCCCCATTGGACCCCCCCCATATCCCCCCATGCACCCCAATCCCCCCCACACACCCCCCCATTGCTTCCATTGCAGTGCTCGGTGACCCCCCCATCATTCCAGCCCCATTGCGGCCCCATAGCAAGCCCAGGACGAGCATTCCCACTGGGATAAGATGCAGGAGAGCTACGAGAGCGTCATCTCATTGGGTGAGCCCCCCCCCCCCCATTTTCCCCCCCTTTTCCCATGGAATTCCCCCCCATTCCCGTTGTTCATCCGTAGCGGAAGAGATCGCCATCAGTTGGCCAAGGATCACGGCCTTCGCCGAATCCCATCGCAGGAGGGGAGCGGCGGCCGGTGAGTCCCATTGGGAAGATCCCATTGGAATTCCATTGGGATCAAGGGCATGGGATGATGGGTTGGATGCAACCGCCAACCGATGGGGTTGGGTGGCCAATTCCATTGGGATCAAGGGCATGGGATGATGGGTTGGATGCAATCGCCAACCAATGGCGTTGGAATTCCATTGGGATCAAGGGCATGGGATGATGGGTTGGATGCAATCGCCAACCAATGGCGTTGGAATTCCATTGGGATCAAGGGCATGGGATGATGGGTTGGATGCAATCGCCAACCAATGGCGTTGGAATTCCATTGGGATCAAGGGCATGGGATGATGGGTTGGATGCAATCGCCAATCAATGGCGTTGGAATTCCATTGGGATCAAGGGCATGGAATGATGGGTTGGATGCAACCGCCAACCAATGGGGTTGGGTGGCCATTGGAAGATCCCAATGGAATTCCATTGGGATCAAGGGCATGGGATGATGGGTTGGATGCAACTGGCAACCAATGGGGTTGGGTGGCCATTGGAAGATCCCAATGGAATTCCATTGGGATCAAAGGCATGGGACGATGGGTTGGATGCAACCGCCAACCAATGGGGTTGGGTGGCCATTGGGAAGATCCCATTGGAATTCCATTGGGATCAAGGGCATGGGATGATGGGTTGGATGCAAGTGCCAACCAATGGGGTTGGGTGGCCATTGGAAGATCCCAATGGAATTCCATTGGGATCAAGGGCATGG
>NW_026637946.1:0-337 GCF_028554395.1 Pezoporus wallicus | reverse complement strand
ATCCGTCCAGAGCCTGCTCCCTGCTGGCAGCAACACAGCACAGAATGAACAGTGGCATCTGCTCACACGGCAGAAGGACCAGCAGGGAAAGCTAGTGCTGTGTCTCTTCAGCACACAAGAAGCTTTGCAACGGGGTCACCATCATTGCAGTCTCTCCTCGGTTTCATACCTAAAAGTCCATTTGAATCCAAATTCTCAGGTGGTGTCTCTCAGCTGCCCAGCAGCACAGTTAGTACAGCACGAACGTTTGGCCTCTGCTCCCACAGCAGAAGAGCCAGGATTGAAAGCTGGTGCTGGACCTGTTCAGCACACAATCCCTTTTACATTGGTGCATTCA
>NW_026637945.1:0-340 GCF_028554395.1 Pezoporus wallicus | reverse complement strand
TCTTGTGTGCTGAAGAGGCCCAGCACTAGCTTTCCCTGCTGGTCCTTCTGCCATGGGAGCAGATGCCACTGTTCATTCTGTGCTGACTGTGTTGCTGCCAGCAGAGAGCAGGCTCTGGACTGATTCCATTCAAATGATTTTCCTGCATGAAAGTGAGCAGTAATGTAAAGGGGATTGTGTGCTGAACAGGTCCAGCACCAGCTTTCAATCCTGGCTCTTCTGCTGTGGGAGCAGAGGCCAAACGTTCGTGCTGAACTCACTGTGCTGCTGGGCAGCTGAGAGACACCACCTGAGAATTTGGATTCAAATGGACTTTTAGGTATGAAACCGAGGAGACTGC
>NW_026637944.1:0-3316 GCF_028554395.1 Pezoporus wallicus | reverse complement strand
CATTTCATTTCATGTAGATTTGATTTCTTTTTGTGCCATACCGTGCCGGACCGTTGCATACCAGACCATGCTCTACCGTGCCACGCGATACCGTACCATGCCCTACCGTTTCGTACCGTGCCGTGCCGTACCGTACCATGTCATTTCCTTTCCTTTCATTTCCTTTCCTTTCATTTAATTTCATTTCATGTCATTTTGTGCCGTACCGTTCTGTAGTGTACTGTGCCGTACTGTGCCGTGCGATACAGTACCATGCCCTACCATTTCGTACCATGCCATACCGTTCCGTAAGGTACCGTACCATATAATATAATTATATGTAATTTCATTTCATTTCATTTCATTTCATTTCATTTCATGTCATTTTGTGCCGTACCGTTGCGTAGTGTACTGTGCCGTACCGTGCCGCGCGATACCATACCATGCCCTACCATTTCGTACCATGCCATACCGTTCCATAAGGTACCGTACCATATAATATAATTATATGTAATTTCATTTCATTTCATTTCATTTCATTTCCATTTGATGCCATTTTGTGTTGTACGGTGCCGTACCATTACGTACCGTACCGTGTCCTACTGTGCCGCACCATTCCGTACCCTGCCCTACCGTTTCATACCTTGCCATACCGTTCCGTGCCGTACTGTACCATGACATTTCATTTCATTTCATTTTATTTCATTTCATTTCATTTCATTTCATTTCATTTCATTTCATTTCATGTCCATTTGATGTCATTTTGTGCCATACAGTGCCGTTCTGTACTGCACTGTGCCGTACCGTGCCGTGCCATACTGTACCATGCCCTACCGTTTTGTATCGTGTCGTGCCGTTCCGTACTGTACCATACCATATAATTTAATTATTTGTAATTTCATTTCCTTTCCTTTCATTTCATTTCCATTTGATGTCATTTTGTGCCGTACGGTGTCGTACCGTTGCGTAGTGTACTGTGCTGTTCCGTGCCGCGCGATACCGTACCCTGCCCTACCGTTTTGTACTGTGCCGTACCGTTCCGTGCTGTACCGTACCATGTCATTTCATTTCATGTCCATTTGATGTCATTTTGTGCCGTACCGTTCCGTAGTGTACTGTGCCGCACCGTGCCGCGCGATACCGTAACATGCCCTACCATTTCGTACCATGCCATACCGTTCCGTACGGTACCGTACCATATAATTTACTTATATGTAATTTCATTTCTTTTCCTCTCCGTTCATTTCATTTCATTTCCATTTGATGCCATTTTGTGTTGTACGGTGCCGTACCGTTACGTACCGTACCGTGCCCTACTGTGCCGCACCATTCCGTAACCTGCCGTACCGTTTCATACCTTGCCATACCGTTCCGTGCTGTACTGTACCATGAAATTTCATTTCATTTCATTTCATTTCATTTCATTTCATTTCATTTCATTTCATTTCATTTCATGTCCATTTGATGTCATTTTGTGCCATACAGTGCCGTTCTGTACCGTCCTGTGCCTTACTGTGCTGCGCCATACCGTACCATGCCCTACCGTTTTGTATCGTGTCGTGCCGTTCCGTACTGTACCGTACCATATAATTTAATTATATGTAATTTCATTTCCTTTCCTTTCCTTTCATTTCCATTTGATGTCATTTTGCGCCGTATGGTGCCGTACCGTTGCGTACCGTACTGTGCTGTTCAGTGCTGCGCGACACCGTACCCTGCCCCACCGTTTTGTACCGTGCCGTACCGTTCCGTGCTGTACCGTACCATGTCATTTCATTTCATTTCATTTCATTTCATTTCATTTCATTTCATTTCATTTCATTTCATTTCATTTCATTTCCATTTGATGTCATTTTGTCCGTACGGTGCAGTACCGTTGCATAGTGTACTGTGCCGTTCCGTGCCGCGCGATACCGTACCATGCCCTATTGTTTCGTACCGCGCCGTACAGTTCCGTGCCGTACTGTACCATGTCATTTCATTTCATTTCATGCCGTACCGTTGCGTACTGTACTGTGCCGTACCGTGCCATGCGATACCGTACCATGCCCTACCATTTCGTATCATGCTGTACCGTTCCGTACCATACCATACCATATAATTTAATTATATGTAATTACATTTCATTTCATTTCATGTCCATTTGATATCATTTTGTGCCGTACGGTGCCGTACTGTTGCCTGCTGTACCGTGCCCTACCATGCCGCGCCTTACCGTACCATGCCCTACCGTTTCATATGGTGCCATACCGTTCCTTGCCGTACCGTACCATGTCATTTCATTTCATTTCATTTCATTTCATTTCATTTCATTTCATTTATTTCATTTCATGTCCATTTGATTTCTTTTTGTGCCATACCGGGCCATGCCATTGCATACCAGACCATGCTCTATCGTGCCGTGCAATACCGTACCATGCCCTACCGTTTTGTGCTGTTCCGTGCCGTGCTGTACCGTACCATGTCATTTCATTTCATTTTATTTCATTTCATTTCATTACATTTCATTTCATTTCATGTCCATTTGATGTCATTTTGTGCCGTACCGTTCCGTAGGGTACTGTGCCGTACCGTGCCGCGCGATACCGTACCATGCTCTACTGTTTCGTACTGTGCCGTACCGTTCCGTGCCGTACCGTACCATGTCATTTCATTTCATTTCATTTCATTTCATTTCATTTCATGCCGTACTGTTGCGTACTGTACTGTGCTGTACCGTGCCGTGCGATACTGTACCATGCCCTACCGTTTCGTACCATGCCATACCGTTCCGTACGGCACCGTACCATATAATTTAATTATATGTAATTTCCTTTCCTTTCATTTCCTTTCCTTTCATTTCATATAATTTCATTTCATGTCCATTTGATGTCATTTTGTGCCGTATGGTGCCGTACCGTTGCGTACTGTGTCGTACCGTGCCGCACTATACTTTACCATGACCTACCATTTCGTACCGTTCCGTACCGTACTGTACCATATAATTTAATTATATGTAATTTCCTTTCCTTTCCTTTCATTTCATTTCATTTCATTTCATTTTGTGCCGTACCGTGCCGTACCGTTGCGTACCGTACCATGCCCTACCGTTTCGTACCGTGCCGTACCATTTCATTTCATTTCATTTCATTTCATTTCATTTCATTTCATTTCATTTCATTTCATGTCCAGTTGATGTCCAGTTGATGTCATTTTGTGCCATACAGTGCCATTCTGTACCGTACTGTGCCGTACTGTGCCGCGCCATACCGTACCATGCCCTACCGTTTCGTACCGTGTCGTACCATGTCGTACCGTTCCTTACCATATAATTTAATTATTTGTCATTTCATTTCAT